>NC_056735.1:285891144-285908644 GCF_019279795.1 Protopterus annectens | reverse complement strand
AGCCAATGAAGTGATATACAAATAAAAATAAAACTACCCCATATGCCAGCTAGGTTTGCACTATTTAGACTGAGAAGTAATGCATATTATTTGGTGCAAATTTTCAAGAACAGATGCAGTTACCTTTCCTCATATACTATACTATTAACTAACATGATAAATAATAAATCATCCAATTAAATTATTATAAGTGGCGTATAAAGTCCATTCAGTGTAATTAATATGAGTGAACTCAAGACTTATTAACAATATAATTTTCATAACATATTTACACAAAACCTCTACAACAATTTAGCCTCTTCTATATTAACAACCAAAAAAAATCCAAGGAAATCCAAATAAAACGACCAGAATGAAAGATCCAACACTGTTTTATTAGTCTCTCTAGCGCCTCGGCTCACGCCTTCAAGGAGAATGACTACAAAACACATTTCATGAATATTTATATCATCTTAAAACAATCAATTAAACAATCAGACAATTAATCAAGAAATCATTAATTCATAAAAAAACTTTCCAATTGCATTCCACATTTATACCACTAGGTGTCATTGTTCCATATTTCAATATAAAAACAGTCTCTTTATATAAAAGCTTTTGCTTAATCACTTCACTACTATTATCCACTATTATATGTTCTAAAACTGTTGCTAACAAACCATCTGGTTGGCTATTATGATAATCTTTAAAGTGCATGGCTAAGGGACTTTCCATTTTTTTGTTCTTTATATCCCTTATGTGTTCCTGAAGTCTAACTTTAAAGGCTCGTTTACTTTCTCCTATGTAAAACAATCCACAGGGACATTTTAATGCATACACCACTGCTTCTGTATTACAAGAAAACTTGCCACAAGGTTTAAAGTTTTTGCTATTTATATACTTTAGCCTCTTCTGTCTGTTCTGAATTGTAGTGCTACCTTTTGATTTTTTTTTATTATTTTAACAAATAATACAAATTAAACAAATAACTGCATGAAAAATAAGTATATTACTCTGTGCCAAATCTCCAAAGACAGGTTGAAAAAATTATTCTGTAACATAAATAATCTAAACACTTGTGAGAAAAGCAATGCTTAAGGGTAATCCCTCTTTTAATAAATGTTTATCTAAGGCACACCATTTTTAGATTTGGCTTACACATCATCATATTAGAACCAAGTTCAAGCTTACAGTTTTGATTACCATTTCCAGTATACTATGACGTTAATTAACAACAAGTGCCCAATCAACTGCTGTGGCTAATATATACGTTCATAGGTTCATAGGTAGGTACTAGGCTATCTGCCCAAGGGCATTTAAAAGCCTAGCCAGAGTGTGTTGGCTTTCGCCGCCCCATTGATTAATTAACTGATCCTCTGTCAAGCAGAGCCAATGAAGTTATCCCAGGGGTGTATTTTCTGTTACCCATCCACTCGTCAAGGTTTCTCTTGAAGAGTGTTAGTGAGGGGGCTCTGCCTAATGTAGTTTGGAATTTTGTTCCAAAGCATGGGGAGTCTCTATGACAGGAATTTATCCCTCCAGCATGTTCTATTTATTGTTGTGGCGAGGTTTAGCTCACTAGAGCGTGTGGCTCATAGTGACTTGGATTTCTTTAGGTGCAGCATGTCCATCAATTCTGATTTGGACATGGCTTTGTAAGTCAGGCAGGGATCACCTCTGAGTAAGCGATATGCCACTGAATACAGCCGGAGTTTTTTCAGTTGGACTGCATAGGACATATGTTTGAGACCAGTAATCCTCTTGGTGAGGTAATTTTGTGGTCTTTCCAGCTGTTGGAAGTGTCTTGTGAGGTACATCCCAAATGGGGCATTGTACTCTATGATGGGTCTGATGAGTGACAAGTAGAGGGGCACTATAAACCTCTTTATTTCTGGATGTGAACCCTTTAGTAATTAGAAGGACCACATAGAAGGATTTCCTAACTACTTTGGTAATATGATTGTCAAAGGAGAGATTACTATTTACATGGGTCCCCAGCTCTCTTATTACCTCTTCTGTATTAAGGGGGCTGCCACCTATGTGGTAATTTGTGGGTGTTTTGTTTTTCCCAAATGGGATGACTATACATTTTTTGGCATTTAGCTTGAGGCCATGACTTTGACGCCAGGTGTCCGTCTCAGTAAGGCCCTTTTGGAGGATGTCCGTGTCAGCCAGAGAGTCAATTATGGCTCCCAGTTTGCAATCATCGTTGAACTTGGTTAGCCGTAGTCCTCCTATGTTTGCCTGTACTTCTGAGAAGTATATGTCGAACAGTAGGGGTCCCAGGAGCGAGCCTTGTGAGACACCACTTGTGACTGGTTTAGAGTTTGACCTGGAGCCCGCTATTCTTACCATGTGAGTTCTGTCTGTAAGCCAGTTGGCAACTCATCTCATGACGTAGGGGTTTATGTTCAGGCTGGTGAGTTTTTATATAATACCCGAGTGGAGAATGATATAAATCTATTTATATAAATCTATTTAATTATAATTAACACAAACTCAAACCTGCTTATAAGTTCATAGGTAGTTATTAGGCTTGCACTCCAGGACCCAATGAATAGCCTAGCCCAAATTCCCAATGTCCTCAAGCACTGTTTGGCTATGTGGTTTGCTGAAAGTCACACGGTTAAATGACGGCAAAGGAAATCAAACCTTCTACCACAGGAACTATAGCAAACAGCCTTAACCCTCTGCACCAACTGCCAGACTCTAAAATCTTGTTAGGCTGTAATAACACTCATTTGTCGGCCACATAGGCTCACTGGACATGCGCTCCCTTTTTAGAGATACAACCTGAGGGCAATGTCTGATTAAATGTCTTTCTCAAGATCACACAGTAGGCAAATGAAAACCGAGGGAATCAAACCTTGTACCAGAGAAATCACAGTTCACAGCCTTCACAGCTGTCTGTGAAAGATTATGAAGTAGGTGAGGAAAGGAAAGCAAAAGGCAATGGAGATATGGAAAAATATATCAAAATGAATTCAATTTCAGAAAATAGCAAGAAGGGTTAAAGAGGCAGATTTAGATGAGCAGTGCAAAGACGTGGAAGAAAATAACAGAATAGAAAATACAGATCTGCTTAAAACGATTGGCAATATTAAAGAAAATATCCCAGAAAATGGGTGTGATAAAAGACAAAGATGAATGAAACACAGAAGAAGCAAAAAAATTAAGAAGAGGTGTCAGGAATACAAAGTACAGTATAAGATGAACCCAAATATCTCTGATACATAAGACAGCATGAGCTCATCTAAAGCAAAATATTCTGGAAAGTAAAGTTAAATGGCCCTAGAAAGACTACTTATTTTATTTTAGAAAATGAGTGGAACTTAAACACAATGCCCTACTGGAGAACAGACACTCTTTAATAGGGTACAAAGGGTATTAACATACCAGGAGAGCCAAGTGTCAAGTCCACAGCTTCATGGAAGCATATTAATCTGCAGTGAAGCACAGACTAAAGTCTACAGAAGGGAGTGACTAAGCAAGCCAATGTTGTCATCTACATACTTTGTAATATTCGCTCGTTCTAATGCTGTCTGCACATCACTGATAAACAGGTTGAAGAGAACATGATCTAATGTGGAGCCTTGGTGAATGCCTATATGCAAGTAGCCTACCATTTTACACAGTGGCTTCTATCAGTAATACAACTACAGAACCAGGGTATGTTTCTTCAATGAGGGACGGGGTGTACTGTATATGTAATAAATGTTGGTGGAATACTGTATCAAAGGCTTTGCGGAGGCTGGGGAACAGTGTGGTGAGTAGATGTCTCTGATTTAATGCATGGTTTGCAGTATCCAGAAAGGATAGTAGAACTGTTTCAGTACCATGGTGTGGAAAGAATCCATGCAAGTCATTATTGACACTGTGTGTTAGGATTTGAGTGTGGAAACATTTTTCCAGGATTTTGGATATGGCTATGGCTATGGAACTGTAATTAGACAGTTCAGTGGAATTTCCACATGTATGTAGGGGAATAATATAGGATTTTTTTCCAGAGTTATGAAACATATGATATGAATTAGATTATCAGTATGTATTGACATGGATTAAGTATGGATTGGTTGATCAATATAGATGCTAAGCAGGATAATGCTTCTGCATGAAGAGTATCAGCTGCTCTTGTGGTAAGTTTATACTTAACAGTTTTTAGACAGTGGAGGTAGAAATCTGGGTGAGAGAGAAGTTACAGGTGTTCATAGATATATTAGCAGGTGATGACTGGAGGACAAAATTTCTGTTATTGTGGGAGAGAGATGGTGGCAGCTATGAAGTGATCATTAAATTAAAGGCAATAGTAGAGTTTGATTTAATAAGTAGAATATTCAATCGTGACTTTCTGCCTGGTTGTAAAAGATTTTTGATGATGACTCAGCATGCTTTAGGTTTGTTAAGCTGGGTCTGCTGAATGTATTTGTCATATTTGTTTCATCTATGAGTACTTGGTTCGTAGTAGGGTTTCTTAGTTGTCTTGGCAATTGTGGTACTTTTGTGTGGCTTTTGTCTTTATACCATTTATGCCAGTTTCTGTCCCTAATTCTCATTAGATGTTTAGTTTCACTAGATACACATGGAGCTGTTTTGGCTTGGTGGTTATGAATGCTGAGAACAGGGGTGTTAAAGTATTCCAATCCCTCACCCAGAAGTAAGGTCATCAAGGGTGCCCAGCTGCACAGTCTTATGATAGCAATAAGGCTTCTGTTCCAACAGAAAGTACACTTACAGGCTAGACAGTACACTTACTCTACACAATGTTGTGATTATTCAGTTTGAATTTATTCCATTTAACTGGGCAAACAGAAAAGTGCCACTGTACATATGGAATTACACACAGCACATTAACCAAGCAATTATGTGCATTTGACAGACATTATTGTACTGGGTCATGGAGACAGCAGAGGAAGGACCCCAGGGTATCAGGTAGAAAGGAAATTGTAAGAAAGATGGAACCGTGTAGTGAGAGATGAGTGTAGGTAAATGTTAGAAACTGAGGAGAGAAATATGGATAAAAGAAAGGGACAGAAGGTTCTAGGTTATTTTAATGCTTGTTTAGAGAGCTTAATTTTAATGTTTACATATTTGCTAACTACATGGCTGAACGAAGTGATAGAATTCCAGCAAAATGGTTTAAATTCCTATAAAATGATAATGTTGCTGTGTTGCCTAGAATTTCTCATTAAATATGGAAACACAACTATGGCCATTGCACAGGAAAAAGTCAGCTTATACTCCAGTCCCAAAAAAAGGGCAATGCCAACAGTGCTCAAATTATTGAATAAGTGTACTTGTTTCACATGCTAAGCAGGCTAACACACAATATCATACAAGCTACACTCTAGCAATAAATGGACCAAAAACTGCCAGATGTACAACCTGGTGTTAGTAGATGCAAAGTTGCCAGGGATCAAACTGCCAAACATCCACTGGATAGTAGAAATAGTAAGAGTGTTCCAGAAAAACATTTACTTCTGCATTCTTGACTATTCTAACGCCTTTGAATGTGTGGACCAATACAGTATCATGTTTTTGGAGAAATGGGATTACCAGGTCAATGTATCTCCTTGTCGAGGAATCTGTATGCATAACAAGAATCACATGAAGCAACCGTTAGAACCAGATTTGGGAACATAAAATTACTGACTGGTTCTGGTTTGGGAATGGAGTGCAACAAGGCTTTATACTGTCACCCCACAAAAGTTATACACTGAATATATCAAGCAAAATGCTGGGTCAGATGGAACAGATACTGGAATCAAAATTACCATGAAGACTTCCTAGCCAAAAGCTGGCTCTGTCCTTGCTCAACACCAGGATAAACAATGTCCCTAAATGTGAACAAATACCTACTCATACCTTACATCTCTTTACTCTCCTTTCTTCACTCACTTTCTTACTTCTATCAATTTCTCTCTATGGCTTTCTCTCTAAATATACTATAAAACTTTTTCTCTTACTTCATATTGCAATTCCTGATTGTATTATACTACCTTACTGGCTAAAATTTCTCTAACTATTAAATCTATCCATCCACAACACTATGACAATGTGAGGTATTACCAGGTAGGATGGGAGAAGTAGCATAGTGGATGTGTAACATATGCCAGTGTGGATAGTTGGAATTTTGTAAAGAATTATGTTATTTGTATATCAAACTGATTTGTACAGATGCTTGTCCTATAAAAATGTATTTGTAAAGCTGCTTGTGTTAAAAAATGCACCAACAGTGGGTCCTGGCTATATTGTAACTGATTAAATGAATATGTTTTAACAGAGAATACTGAAAGAGAAGAGGTTAAGCTCAGCTCCAGCTAACCTTTAGAAAAATATCCTGAAATTAAATCACCTGGTTTAGGCCATAAAAAATGCATCTTACAGTTCCGATTTCAGCAGGGACTAAATGTCCATGCCAGAGAATGGATTATTAGCTCCTGTAGGAAGAGTGTAAGTGTTTTATTGTTTTAGAGCTTCTCTGTGATATAACACATCTCAGCAAAACTCTATCTGTGTGTATGGTAATGGACATATACTAAATTCTGGTTCAGTTTCTAGCAATGGGGATAGCATGGGAACCAGAAGTCAGACAATATGTCATTCTGTAATCTGATGTTTTAACACCTGATGAGAGAGAAGTCTAAGAGCACTCTGTATTTGTAACCTGACAAAGAAGGAAGACCATTCACCTACTTCATCTTGCCATGGTCTAGTAAGTCACCAGATCAATCCGGAAAATATAGTGAGATTAGTTAAGTACTGTTTTTCTGTTTCTGTGTGAATCTGATGTATACTGTAAACAGATATTTAGTATTTTCATATTCTTTTATTATTTATTATTAAATATATTTAAACCTTTCATTGTGACTGGTCCTTTAGAGAATATTTTAACATTTGAGAGTACTCTATTTGGTGATTCTGTGTCCACTTCTAAAAGCCTTACTGCATTGCTCAAAACACTACCATTTGTGCTATTAATTTCACTCAGTAAAATTGGGTACCTTTGTAAGAGCCTTAGAGTAGCTGGCTTTGGAGTGTCTGGTGTGTGTGTGTGTGTGTGTGTGTGTGTGTGTGTGTGTGTGTGTGTGTGTGTGTGTGTGTGTGTGTATATGGGTGTGTGTGTGTGTGTGTGTGTGTGTGTGTGTGTGTGTGTGTGTGTGTGTGTGTGTGTGTGTGTGTGTGTGTGCATGCACACGCATGTGCAAATCAAATCTCAAAGATTGTGTGTGAGTCAGCTGCTTGGAGCATGGACATGAAGCACTGCTTTCACAGTGAGGGTGATGGAGGACTTGGCTTAGACACTCAGCTGAGGACTCAACTCTACAGCTGCGCCAGTGGGGAGACTTACTGGGGACCTAGAGAGAGAGAGAGAGAGAGAGAGAAAGAGAGAAAAACCCATACCCCGGACTGAGTATGTCACCTGTGTGCTCTTAAGGGAAATTGTGTTTGATGTAGACAGCTGCGTCTGGAAATACTGTGTGTATCTATTTTTATTCCAAGTGAATCTCCTCTCCAGTGTCAGTAGTGAGGATTCAGGCTTCTTGATTACTGGCCCAAAGATGGGATGTCACATATTAGAGAGCAGTGGTGTGGATATTAATTGAATTTCTGAGCCTGCAGGCAGTTGTCACTGAAGGTGTGTGCATTTTCAGTAGCCACAAGGTAAACATTCAGAGTTTCATTACCACAACAGTTTGATTTATTTTTGTTAGTTTAGTTTAGTCAGGGAAAGCAGGCAAAGATGTCATCAGAGGATTATGGCAAGCTGACAATACGCATGAACATAATGCGTTGTGCCCACATGTTTCCAGCTTTCCAGATAATACTTTTACTTTTATTCAGAAAAAGAAGTGAATTCCGCTAAAGAACGCTCAGCAGAACAAAAACAATGTAAATATTGGAAAAGCGTTGCACCACAAGTATTAGTATTTCATCTGAGTTTTCAAACTTACTAAACAACCAAAATGGCGGAAAAAAAAAAGTAACAGCTTCAATAACAGGCTTTCACCATATTAAATCCACAATATATGAAATATAGAGCTTTGCTGTTGTAAAAGTCAAGTGGCATTGTAATTCCACAGCTTTAAAACATGTAGATATCATAAAAACAGAAAAAAACAGACATAAAAGTGAAGAACCCTTCTGATGTAAACAACGGACAAGCGCTTTTAGCTTTTTCAAGCCTTCTTCAGATCCAAATAGGTAAGCTGGGTTCAGTGTTTAAAAGTTGGTATCATCCAATGAAGCAGCCTGGATTTGATCCCTGGATCACTTTTACTTTTATGATCTTGCATATTGTTCAGATGAAAAAAGGGGAAGGGATATTGTCAATGACACTGAGTATGCAAAACTAAGATGGATCATAAAATTGGCTGCTGACAGCCCACCTGGGTTAAATAACTCTGTTCCTTTAAAACCAGCTTTAAATAAAAGGCATGTTAAATACAAAACGTGATTGGTTGGTTTTAAATTGTTTTAATATTTAAAGATGTTTTATTGTATGTGAAGTTTGTCTGATGAAGGGTTTTTAACCCGAAAGCACTTATATTTTATAATGAAAGATTACGGCCAGTCTGTACTCTGCTTCATTTGTTTTGGATCTGAGCATAGAAGCAAGGGAGATGAAGTGTGTGTAATTACATTGCTGAGTTAATTACTTATTTTCATAGGTGAGTGAGTGGGTGTCGGGTCACCACTTCTGAAGGGCTGGCAGGCCTTTTGGTGAGGGAACAAGCCTTTAGCACTTTTCCTGATGACATGTGAATCTGGTTGGCAGACAGCAACTGTAACTCTGCAGATCAGCTGGGGAAAAAAGGTGATCTCTACTTAGCAAGCAGGGCATCACTGCACAGGAAGGGGATACTCATTGTTGCACATGGATATAAGGGAACCCATGGTGGGCAGCCTAAACCACCCCAACAGTGTCCACCAGTAACAGGGGAAGCCACTAGTTCAGGTACATGACCAGGATCAAGGGTTAAATATTTTAAATGTAACCAGTGGGGCCATGCATCATATAGATGTTCATGGAAGTAAGGTGGGGAACAAAGGGTGGGGGGTCCAGCAAGTGGGAATAACAGTATGCCAGTGGTAAGTTGTCTGCAGACAACAGAAATACCAAACTATGACCAGAGTTTATATCCGATCTTAGTGGATGGAAAATAGGCCACTGCTAAGACAGACACAGCCTTTGACATAACCATTGTGAAGCCTGCACTGGTTAAAGAGGAGCAGTACTTACTTGGGTAGTCCTCTCCAGTCAGAGCTTTAGGAGGGATCCCATTCCAAATGCTTTGCCAGGGTTCACCTTGACTGGGAGGGTGGAAAAGGAAGGAAACAAGCAAGTAAGGGTATCTGAGGTGTGTTTGAAGATATCCCTGTAGATGTTTTGATAGGGAATGCTTTTGATAATGCAGTACCTTGTGTGCATGCAGTTAAACACAATCAGGCTTGAAGACAGGCATGTGGGTCTGTTAGCCTGGGGGAGACCCAGGCAGACCCTATACCTGAAGCCAGGGCTGGTGAGGTGGGTATTTCAGGGAAAGAGCTACCCTGTAGCAGTGAGCCTGAAGGTGAGCCACAGCTTCAGGTAGGTACTGATGTTCCCTTTGACAGAGTGACTGCAAGGGCAGAGGTGAGTGGTAGTACCCAGGCTGACAGTGAGGTCAGAGGATACCAGACTTCCTGTGGAAAGGGAGCTGGGAAGGGTCACAAGGACATAGTTGAGACAGGCTCAGCTCTCGGACCCTACATTAAAAGGCTTCAGGGAGGTAACTAGGGAGGCATTTGATTCTCAAGGAAGATGGGAGAATGTATACTGGAACAAAGGGTTACTGTAAAGAGAGTGAACCCCTGAAGGAGTGCTAGAGGTTGAGGTAATACAGCAGTTGGTAGTGCCCAGATTCTACCATCTGGCATTTCTAGACATAGACCATGGCATTCCTTTTGTAGGTCATATGGGCATAAAGTGCACCAAGAGATGTATTATGCAGAACTTTTATTGGTCTGGGATTGAAAGGAATGTAACAAGGTATTGCAGGACCTGTGAGTAGTGCCAAAAAGCAGGCAAGGCAGGAGACAAGGTCAAGGCTCCTTTGATGCCTTTGCCTGTGACTGAGAAGCTGTTTCAGAGGGTAGCTATAGATATTGTGGGACTTCTGAGTACCCCAAGCTCCACAGGGAAGAAGTAAATACTGGTGGTAGTAGATTATGCTACTGGACACCCTGAGGTGGTGGCTCTGTCCTCCACCGAGGCAGAGAAGGTGACTTTGTTAGAGATTTTACACAAAGGGTAGGTTCCCCAAGAGAAATATTGACTGAAAGAGATGCCAATTTCATGTCAGACCTGCTGGCTTGTCTGTGGAAGTGCTGTGGGGTGAAGCACCTAAAGACCACCCCTACCATCCCCAGATTAATGGTGTTGTGGAGAGGTTAAACTCTACACTAAAAACCATGCTATGGACATTTGCAGACCAGTTTAAGAGAGAGAGGGACAAATATTTGACCTATCTGCTGTTTGCATACAACAGATTTTTCACCCTTTCTGTATGCACATAGGGTGAGGGGGGCCATTAGATTTGATTCATGATGAATGGGAGGGTGAGTGTGAATCCCACAAGGAGTCTGTTGTGGCATGTGTCCTAAACCTCAGGACAAGGCTTAGGGAGTTCAGGGTTTGCCCCAAGAGAACCTGGCAGGAGCCCAACATCAGAAAAAGGTCTGGTATGACAGGAATGTTCAAGCCCGAGAGTATGCTATGGGACAGCAGGTTATGGTTCTCATTCCTGTCAGACATAATATGCTGCATGCATCTTGGGAGGGACCCTTCAAAGTGGTTAATGGTCACCTAATGGTAGGACTGCTAGGCAGGAGGCAGAGACACAAACTGTATCATGTTAACATGATAAGGCCTTACCATGATAGGGAGGCCTTTTGCTAAGTATTTGCAGTGGGAGGCAGGAGGAGTCTGACGGGGATCTATGGCTACATCAAGCCAGCCAGAAAAATGCCAAGTTACTAAGGTGGAGCCTGGGGTTGCAGGCATATGACATGACAGTGCAGCACTGTAGTGGGGTCAGCAATGCCAATGCAGATGAGAGCTCAAGACAAGTTATGGGTTAATGTAGTCCCAGACAGGCTCACACATTTCAAGCAATGTTTCGCCAGGGTCACTTGAGAAACTAGCTTGAGTCTTCAAAGGGGGGAGAGATGTGACGATGTGAGGTATTGCCAGCTTTTCTAGGAGAAATAGGGCAGTGGATGTGTAACATATGCCAGCATAGCTAGCTGGAAATTTGTAAAGAATTATATGCCATTTAGTGTATATATCAAACTGATTTGTACAGATGCTTATGTTGAAAAACATATTTGTAAAGCGGCTTGTGTTAAAAAAATATACCAACAGTGGGTTCTGACTGTATTGTAACTTATTAAATGTATATATTTTAACAGTGGGTAATGGAAGAGAAGAGGTTAAGCTCAGCCCCTGCTAACCTTTAGAAAAATATCCTGAAATTAAATTACCTGGTTTAGGCCATAAAGATTGTATCTTACAGTTCTGATTACAGCCAGAGACTAAATGTCAGTGCCAGAAAATATTTTATTAGATCCTGTAGGCAGAGTGGAAGTCTTTTATGGTTTTACAGCTTTCAGGTGCTATAACATATCTCAGCAAAACTCTAGCTGTGTGTATTGTAACACATATGTGCTAAATTTTGGTTTAGTTTCTAGGAATGGGCATAGCATGGGAACCAGAAGTCAGATGACCAGATGTGTGTGATGTCATTCTGTAATCTAGAACAAAAATGATGTTTTGATACCAGATGAAAGAGAAGTCTAAGAGCACTCTGTATTTGTAACCTGACAAAGAAGGAAGACCACTCACCTACTTTATATTGCCTTGCTCTAGTAAATGAGCAGGGAATAGTATTTTTTTAGATCAGTCAGGAAAATATAGTGAGATTAGTTACGTGCTGTAGTGTTTTCTGAATCTGTGTGAATCTATTCATCTGTGTTATTTTAATATTTTCTGTGACTGAAACTCTGGTGTTTACTGTAAATAGACATTTAGTATTTTCATGTTCTTTTATTATTTATTATTAAATATATTTAAACTTTTCATTATGGCTGGTCCTTTTAGAGAATATTTTAACCTACTTGCTGACTCCATGGCCACCCCTGAAAGCCTTACTGCATTGGTCAAAACACTACCATTTGTAATAATATTAATTTGACTCAGTATAACTGAGTACCCTTGTAAGAGCCATAGAGTAGCTGTCTTTGGAGTGTCTGATCGCAGTATCTACCTTATAGTCTGTGGAGAAGGGGCATTGCTAGTAAATCTGTGCCAGCCTTTCTCAGGTGTGTATGCAAATCAAATCTCAAAGAATGGGTGTGTCAACTGCTTGGAGCAGGGACACAAACCGCTGGTTTCACAGACATGGTGCTGGAGGAATTGGTGCCAGTGGGGAGACTTACTGGGACCTGGAGAGAGGGGGGGGGGGAGAGAGAGAGAAAGAAACACAGACCCCAGACTGCATGTGTTCCCTGTGTACTCTTAAGGGAAATTGTACTTGATGCAGACAGCTGTATCTGGAAATACTGTGTACATCTATTTTTTTCCAAGTGAACATCTTTTCCAGTGTCAGTTGTAAGGATTCAGGCTCCTTGATTACTGGCCCAGAGAAGGGACATCACAAACCCTTTTTCCCATTTTTGCATATGGGGTCGGGTTTCACTTCATTCTCATATAATTTGTATCTATTCTTAACCAATGTTTCCATATTATGTTTAATATGGTACAATTATATAAACTGTATTTTTTCTATTATTTTTAAAGACTGTAAAATTATTGATCTTGAACTGTTTGTAATACTTTGGTGCTTTTTTCTCCGTGCCTCTGCTGAAAATGGGCTTCTACCCAGTCAGACTTTCCCAATAATCAAAATGTGAATAAATAAATAAACTCAGATGACAAAAGTAAAAGGAGAAAGTGCAGAAGATGGTTTGCTGCTCATCCTTCAAAAACTATAATAACATCACCATCTTGTGCAATCAATTCTTTGCAGATAGACAAGGATGAAGTGGAAGAAGTCACAGAGTCTATTTTCCTGAGCTTAAAGCTCTCTGCAGATGGTGAATACAGCCACAAAATTAAAATATGATTGCCTCTCGGAAGGCAAGCTATGGCAAATCTAGATGATGCTTTAAAGAGCAAAGAAATAACACTGTCAAGAAACATCCGTATAAACAAAACTATAATTTTTTCCTAGTAATAACACATGGTTGTGATAGTTGGACTATAATTAAGGACGTGCATTAGAAAATTGATTTTTATGAACTGTCATGCTGAAGAAAACGTTTGAGAATTTTGTGGACTACTAGAAGATTAAATCAGTCAATTCTTAAGGAAATAGAGTGCACACTGCAAGATCTGATAACATAAAACCCAAATACTTTGATTACATAATGCAAATATGAGATTCACTACAGAATACACTGATGCTGGGAAAGATCAAAGGGAAAAGAAGAAGGGGTTGGCAGGGGTTAAGACAGATACATAGCACTAATGAAGCAATGGATATGAACCTGCAAGAACTTAAAAAGCAGCTGAGAACCGACAGGTTTGGTGTGCTGATGTTCTTGAGGTTATGAAAATTCAGACTCAACTGATTGACTAAAGAACAATAACAACAAATGTATTAGGGTTAGTGTAAGGAATGTGCATGTTTACTGGTGTGTGTGAAGCATGCCTGTGTGTCCTTTTTAGTGATACTGTTGTGGGAAGATTTTTTTTTTTGTAAAGTAATGCATATGGATGGGTTAAGGGGAATTACCAGCAGGATTAGGACAAGAGTTAAGACATATTAATAAGGCATGCATAGGCAAAGCCCCCCCCCCAAGAATCTTTACTAATGTGTGCTAGTCCTGTTGCATGATGCATTGAACATTTCAGTAAAACAGTATATTTGGTAAAATCTTTTGACAGGCTGTGGATCACTGATTTTAGGACTCCATTTTAGGCGCATAATCACTAGATGTTTCTACCTGCTGTAGAATGCTAATGACACTAGCAGTAAACCAAGAAATTGCAGAGGTCAGAACAACATTTTCTGCAATGTGAGATAAACACAAAGATGCAGAACCTACCACTTGCTGCAGAAAAATTAGGTTATCCTTTTGGGTAGCACAGTGACACAACAGTGAGTAAAGCTGTCACCCCACAACAACAGGATTTCTGGTTGGGTTCCAGGCTGAGGTGCTTTGTGTGTGAAGTCTGCATAATGTCCCTGTATTCATGTGTGTGTTTTCTCCAGATGCCCTGTTTTTCTCACATATTCCAAAAGACATGCAGTAGGCAGTGTTGCAGCTTCTAAACTGTGTGTGTGTGTGTGTGTGTGTGTGTGTGTGTGTGTGTGTGTGTGTGTGTGTGTGTGTGTGTGTGTGTGTGTGTGAGTGTGACTGTGTGTGTGTGTGTGTGTGTGTGTGTGTGTGTGTGTGTGTGTGTGTGTGTGTGTGTGTGTGTGTGTGACTGTGAGTGTGTGAATGTGTGACTGTGTGTGTGTGACTGTGAGTGTGTGAGTGTGTGTGATACAGCACACAGTCCTGCTATACTACTTTTTCTTCTTCCTTGCCTAGTATACTGCGTGGATGGCAGTGGCTATTCATGGGGTCATTAAGGAGGAAGTTGCAACTCCTAAGCACTGATGGATGGAAAGAGATTGTACTGCTGAGTTGCTTCCCAGAAATGGGAAAATTACTGATCGCTTGATAATGATGAACTTTCTCACTAGAATAATTTTTCCTTTGTTTTTACCAGGACTTGTTGAAATAGTGGGATTCGAGTGTATGTGCACAACAATTCCTCTACCCAGGCATATCAAAAAGCATTCTGATCTCTTGTAACAAACAAAAGAAGATACACATATGGGGGGGTAAGTGGCTCAGAGAAATTACATACTTTTTTGAAATATCCAGGAGCACTTACATACATCCAGTACACATGCGCCATATAAATCTGTTGAGTATGGTCATCTATTATCAATGTTTGGTTTCCTGGCAAGTTAACCTATAATGGTACATGGTCTTAAAAGGTGTCTACTTAGAGCTTCTCAAAGAGATGGCACAGACAGTCTGTGAATACAGTTAAAATACCTTACTACTGCTGGTGGTCAACAAGTAGGGCAAGCATTTAACTTCCAACATATCAAGACTACAAAGTACGCTGAGCAGACTAGAATCTGCTACATAGGGCACATTCTCCTTACAGTTCCTAGTTTTAAAATGTATATTAAAATAGTATAGTGAACAAACGGCATACTTGTATGTATACATATATATATGGGCCCACACATACTTTATTTGCTGAGAGAACCCATTTTAACTAACATTTGTATAGACTTGACACTCTGTCAATCACAAGATGGTTTTTTGAAACTTTTCTTATAGCCTCTCTTTTTGGTGTCCATTGAAGATTTGCTCATACTGATTTTGTAATGAGTCTCTGATTATTTATTTTGTTTTCTCAAGAAGACTGTCAGATTCTACTGTGAATTTTTCAAAAGACTGTAATTTTCCCATGACTTTTCTGAATGGTTCTCCCAATGACCGTCCTGAATGATTCTCCTCAGGACTTTTCTGAATGATTCTCCCCATGGCTTTCCAGAATGTTTCTCTAGACTATTTCTGGTACACTTGCTTTATATAGAAAAAAACAACCTGCAACTCATACAATTCCTAAACTACATGGAAAAGTTTAATGCAACATTCATACAATTATGATAACTCAGGTATGGCAAATGCTATAATTTAGTTAGAGTCACAATTCAGACTCCACTGATTGCTAACAAACTGAAGTGCACTGTAGTGATAATATTGTAATACCCTAAAAAACTGCCACAGATACACACTTCCTTTAATAAATAAGTAGCACGAATCATACTTTTGTAGAAACGTCATGCATCTCAGATTTGTATGCTGTCCTCCATTAGTAAAGAACAACATAAAGTCAAATCCTGTACTTGCATTACTAATAGATGTTTTATGCATATTGCAAGAAACAAGAAAAAGTAGCTCAAATGTCATGTCCTGTGAAGTGTCTGCCCTGTGTAGTGTCATGTCCTGCATTTCCATTTGTTCCTAATGCTACACATCCTAAATGCTTAAAGCAGTTGTTATTTAGACCACAGATATATTTATGATGCCATCACAAATTCCCAAGAAATGAAGCTTCCTTTGGCTCTTATTAAGGACAGTCTATAATGTTATGTGTGAATATCTATGGTATTTTCTGCTGGAAATCAGAAGTAATAATTCCATTTTCCTTTGTTTATTACACATTTCAGACAAGTTCATCTTAAAAGCTCGATTAGGATCATCCCAGAATAATGCATTCTGATTTTGTGTCACAAATCAGGGCCTGGAAAATCTGCTGGCCTATGCAAAAGCTGCTTTTATAAATTGTCCTGGCATGTAGCTGGAAAATGATTTCTGCTCAGGTAAATCTAGTTTAGAACCTAGTTTATATTCTATATACTGCACATGAGAATGTAAAACTCATTAAATGGTTATTGCCCTTGCCTGCTTATTAACTGTCACAAAATGTTAATGCCAGTCATATATTGCCATACAGTGAAAAACTTGAATCAGGAAGTTAAAATAATTTTGTTTTGGTATACACTTGTTTACAGCTATTTTTGAAAATAGCACCCTTAGAAATAAACAATATGCAGTAGTTTGCAATAGACAGTTAAAACACAATGAAAGAATGAATAAAATTAACTTTTTTACTCATATGCATATATGTACAGAATAGTTGAATAAATGAATGAATGAATGAGTGAATGAATTTGTGGATAAAAGAACTGACAACACATGGAATACTTATATATTTGCACACCTAATTCTGCTAAACTGACAAACTACCATTTCAAGAACCTATAAAAAAGTCTAAACAATAAGGCAACCATATTAATACAAAATTATACAAATTAATTTATGTTTCTGAAGCAGCCTGCCAAACGTAGATGGTGCTGAAAACAAAAGCACAAAACAAAATCAGCAAATATATTTTTATGGAAGCCAAAGTCCTCTGTGACACTATCCCCTCCCTATTTGTAATCACTTCCAAGACCATAAATATTGGGATTCATTGCTTTTGTGCCACTTTGTCACTTGCCATCTGGAACCCCCGTTTCCATATTTTATATCTTCTGGCTACTAATTTCATTAGCCATACCTGTTATTTTCCTAGGCTGGCCTTCTAAATAAAATATCCAATTTGAATATTTAAAAGGAGTATACTAAAAGTGGCTATAAGATATATCTCATAGCAAAGGAGCATAAAACAAGGTGTTCAAATGTTTCCCAGATCAGAAAAGTATTAAGTAACAACATTTGGTAGCTAGTTTTCTTACAGAGAAAAAATATGTCTTGAAGTTAAAACAGTGAGGTATGCATCAGTTTATTAATGGCACATCCCTAATACTACTGTAAAGTGAACGAGGCACTGCATGTATTACCC